>NC_092278.1:12179179-12180312 GCF_036320965.1 Panulirus ornatus
TGTTAGGGACGTGAATGCAAGAGTTTTGGAAAGAGGGGCAAGTATGCAGTCTGTTGTGGATGAGAGAGCTTGGGAAGTGAGTCAGTTGTTGTTCGCTGATGATAGAGCACTGGTGGATGATTCGGGTGAAAAATTGCAGAAGCTGGTGACTGAGTTTGGTAAAGTGTGTGAAAGAAGAAAGTTAAGAGTAAATGTGAATAAGAGCAAGGTTATTAGGTACAGTAGGGTTAAGGGACAAGTCAATTGGAGGTAACTTCGAATGGAGAAAAACTGGAGGAAGTGAAGTGTTTTAGATATCTGGGAGTGGATTTGGCAGCGGATGGAGCCATGGAAGCGGAAGTGAATCACAGGGTGGGGAGGGGGCGAAAGTTGTGGGAGCGTTGAAAAATGTGTGGAAGTCGAGAACGTTATCTTGGAAAGCAAAAATGGTTATGTTTGAAGGAATAGTGGTTCCAACAATGTCATATGGTTGCGAGTCGTTGGCTATAGATAAAGTTGTGTGGAGGAGGGTGGATGTGCTAGAAACGAGATGTTTGAGGACAATATGTAGTGTGAGGTGGTTTGATCGAGTAAGTAATGAAAGGGTAAGAGAGATGTGTGGTAATAAAATGAGTCTGGTTGAGAGAGCAGAAGAGGGTGTTTTGAAATGGTTTGGCCACACAAAGAGAATGAGTAAGGAAAGATTGACAAAGAGGATATATGCGTCAGAGGTGGAGGGAACGAGAAGTGGGAGACCAAATTGGAGGTGGAAAGATTGAGTGAAAAAGATTCTGAGTGATCGGGGCCTGAACATGGTGGAGGATGAAAGGTGTGCAAGGAATAGAATGAATTGGAACGGTGTGGTATACCGGGGTCGACGTGCTGTCAATGGATTGAACCAGGGCATGTGAAGCGTCTGGGGTAAACCATGGAAAGTTTTATGATCCCTGGATGTGGAAAGGGAGCTGTGGTTTCGGTGCATTATACATGAGAGCTAGAGACTGAGTGTGAACGAATGTGGCCTTTGTTGTCTTTTCCTAGTGCTACCTCGCGCACAAGCGGGAGGAGGGGGTTGTCATTTCATGTGTGGCGGGGTGGCGATGGGAATTAGCAAGGGCAGACAGTATGAATTATGTACATGTGTATATATGTAT
>NC_092278.1:12180412-12186500 GCF_036320965.1 Panulirus ornatus
AACACTATGTCGCTGTGCCAATATCGCCAAAATGTTACTATTGCCATCATGGGAAAATAACCGCCAGAAAAGAAATATATATACCCCATACTTGACAGAATAGCTATCAGACAAATATGCCAACATGAAAAACAACTCACCTCCTTGTTTATAACAAAAATGCAAATAGCCTCAATGGCGATAAGGGATTTAAACCAATACAGGCCACTATGGTAATATAGTTAGTGGTATGGTATACAGCCACTATGGTAATATAGTTAGTGATCTTAACGAACACAATGTATCCAACATAAACTATAAGTCACGCTGACAATACAGCCCCCGTGACAATACAGATTACATGACATGACCGTCTACCCGTCTTCTAAGACAATATTGCCATCACTTTGACAAATTATATGACAATATAGATGCTATTGCAACAAAGTCACCATGACAATATCTCAGATCATGCAATATTTCTCCATGATAAAATTATCCTACCATGAAAATATAGCCACCTAACATTTTGGTTTTCATTACAATGTAGAAACAGTATATAAAAGATTTACCATGAAAGTACTGAAACTATGATGAGTATATCATATTATAGTAATGCAGTCACTGATAATTCAATAACAAAAATGACAATTTCCTCTCTATAATAGTATATCCTCAAGGGCAATTTCAACAACAAACCAGTAAAAAAAAGCTTCTACGAAAATTACAGTCATTATAGACATTATAAAAATCATGATAAAAAAGTCACCATGAACAGTATAGTTATCTTGGCAATATAGCCACTGTGACCTTATTCGTCATAATGATAATATAGTCGCTATGACAATATTGTCACCATAAAACTATATTATCATGTAATATTTCGCTATCACAAAGTAAGCAAGAGTTAAATAATGACAATATATCACCTATCTAAAAGATCACCTTGACAAATAGCTAAGGTGACGATATATACAGTATAGCAATGTAACTAAAATGAAAACATTGCCAAAATGAGGGTATGGTCATAATGACATACTGGCCATTATGAAAATATGTTCCCATGGACACTATATCTACACTGACAACAAAGCCCATATGCCACAATGAGCAACATATGAGAAATTCAGCAATCGAGAATATAGCCACAATCATATTTCCAGCCACTATGATAATAATGTCACGATACAAATCAACACCATGTCATTAGTCAACCTGATGATAAGCTTTTTTTTTTTTATACTCTTGTCGCGTCTCCCGCGTTAGCGAGGTACGCAAGGAAACAAGATGAAAAGAATGGCCTACCCACCCACATACACATGTATAAATACAGTACACATCCACACATGCACATACCAACCTATACATCTCAACATATACCATATATATAAAATACACACACAGACATATACATATATACAAATGTACATAATTCATACGGTCTGCCTTATTCATATCCCGTCGCCACCCTGCCACACATGAAATGAATATTGGCCCTTGTCGTCCTTTTCCATCCAACTCATAACGCATAAAGTACATAAACACCCCACATACACATATATACCATATACATGTCAACAAAAAACATACATAATACATACACATACACAGACATATACAATACATACACGTGCAACATATTCATACTTGCTTGCCTTTCATCCTTCCCGTCCACCACCCTGCCCCATAGGGAAAACAACCTCGATATTTATTTTAATTATTATACTTGATCAGACCATTTTCTGTGTCATTGCTTGGAAACAGATGAAGAATGGCCTATCCACTCATAATTAAACATAACACCCATATAATTACAATGACTATATAAATATCATGAAAATATAGCCTCCATGTCAACATGACTGCCATGATAATCAGGCCATTAAGATAATATATCCACATTGATCATAAAACTGATGTGACAATACAGTCAAAGAAGCAAAAAAGAAATATACAAATCTTTATCAAATATGGGCAGTATAAACAACATGACAATATAGATACTGTGACAAATAGTCGCTTTTAACATAGCAAACCATATAGCCGGACAGAACAACATTAATCTAATGACAAAATAGCGACCAAGACAGATATATCATACCTTGACAGTAATAGACATACAAAAGGCAAATGTGACAATCCATGAAACTGTACCTGCCAAAACATTAAGATGTCATGAAATTTTAGTCAACATGACAAAATTATCATAAGAATTATCATCGGCATTACAATATAGATACCAAAATCAAATACCAACATGATCAAAATAATCACAGGTTGACATAAACAATATCACAGTATAAAAACCATGACAGTATGAGTGACATAATGATATGATATCCATCACATACACTTACAATACCAAAGAAGCGCCATGAATATATTGTTTATCATGATCATATAATCACAACAATATTGTAGGTTACTGACAAATATATATCCAACGACAAAATTAATCATAGCAATATGACCATCAAATTGTTATAGCGACGCAGATATGTACGAGCATTGTATTGAGAATTACAATACAGCCAACCGTGCCAATGTCGTCACCATGACAATAATAGCTACCAAAAAAAATGAAATATAGTAACGTTGATATGTAACCTGCCATGGCAAAATATTCAGATAGAAAAAACCCCAAAAGAATAGCCACAACAAGAGTTTAGGTGCTTATAGAAGACGATATATCACCATGCCAATACTCTACAATGTTAGTATAGCCATCATGTCCCAATAATCGACAGAAAAAAAACTCATCAAAACGATATAGCTAACTGATAATATACTATCTGACAATATAGGTAACATTAAAAGACATAACCTCCTTTCAAAGAATACAAACGAAAATAACAGATAGCCATCAAGTGCAACTTATGGTAACAAACAATATAGCCATCATGGCAATATGAATTACCATATAATGTATTCATAAGGGCAATATAGTCACCAGTCCTTATAGAACACAAGATGACAATACAACTACTATGACAATATAGAAAACATCAAAATACAGTCACTAAGACAATATTGCCCACTAATTCAATGTTAATGACAATATAGATATTAGGCAAACACAATCCACGATGACATATATTCAAAATGTTATATAATCGTCAAATAAAATGATCCTAGCCAAGAAAAATAGTCACCCTGCCACTATTGGCTTTCCATAACAATATAGCTACAATCATACAACAAAATCACCACGACAGTAATGAAAACCATAACAATATAGCATATCAAGACAATGTATCAACTTGATCATTTAATGAAAAAGAAAAATCCTCGCTGCTATTATTGTATAACCTCAGATACAAAATTTTATACCACCATTAAAAATCTGCCATGAAAATACAGTCACTAAATGAACATAAATAACATTATAAAATAGTGACCAATGCAATAAAGCCACTGCTGAGAGTGTATAGTCATTAAGACAATATAGTCGCTATTGAAATACTGTCACCTAATAATAAGTTATCAAAATGATATATCGCTTTTGAAAAAATATGTATGAATTAAGAAAATGCCAGTATAGGAGACCTATAAAAATGATCACGTGCACTATAGTCAAGGGTGATGATATATACATCATAGCAACGTAAAAAAAGGAGATGATAACCAGAACGACGGTAATTTCATAATGACAAACTGCAACTATGAAAATATGTTCCCCACTACTCTCCAGCTATCACTGACATAAAGCCATCTGTTATACAAAAATAGTAACTATGAAAAATAGCAAACGACTATACAGCCAACAAACAGTACACGCCAATATGACAATAATCTCTCGATGTATACATCAATCGGCCAGGACATTAGTTGTCACCTTCATAATGAATAAACAATGAGTACATGAACATCATGAAAATATATCGCCCATAAAATAAATATATTTGTCATGGAAATATCGCCTCCAAAATGAATAATCTTTATTGCAGTAATCGCCTTTCTGATAATATAGTCAGACGCTAATATATTCACCATAACAGTAAAGCCACCAATAAACACATAAATGATATGACATATTGTCAACGCAACAATAAACGGATTTATAAATTATATCCACCTGAAATGCAGCCACATGAAAATATAGATACTGTGACAAAATACTCAATTTTTGAGATCATAGCAAACATTTAGCGTCCAAGAGAATAAAAGACTCTTATGACAAAATAGCGAAGAAAGATAGGATTTATCATCAAAATACAGTCACCCTTGACAGTATAGCCGATAAAACATTGGGAACAACCATGAAAGTGTACTACCAAAAGAATATAGCTTACATGAAAATATAGTTACTAAATAAAAACATTCATTACATAAATACAAACGATATCACATTATGGTTTCGAATAATCATACACCATCATGATCATGTAAGAAAAAACCTTAAAAACAAAGCAAGGGTAGCGACAAACCGCAGCGAGGAATACTACAACAACCTAGCTCTGAAAGACATAGCAGCTCCCGTACACGTCGGCAGCATGGTGCGCGACTGACATCAGGTGACTGCCATTGGTCCTGATATGCTATATTAGTCATGGTTTCTGTACTGTCCAAAAGAATGTATTATTATGTTTAGCTATATTGCAGTGGCAGGTGCAAATTTACGGGTAGGATAATTTTGTAAATCGCGGTTATAATTGCATTTATGATAATACTGTCATGTTGACTGTTATTCCAGTAAATTATCAATATTATCATTTAATATGTTGAAGCGATTGCATAATTGTCAGTACAGACTCTAATGTCATGATGCTTGTATTGTCATGATGGTTTGCAATGTCATCTTGGCTATATAGTCAAGTTCGTTTATCTTCCAGTTATGATTACAATGGTTATGGTAACTATATTGCAAGGGTGACTATAATTGATAAGGGTGACTACATTGCCATGATAACTATTTTTCATTTTTGTTATTCCAAATAAGGAGGTGGCTGTCTTTTCATATTGAATATATTAGCAGGGTAGCTATATTGTAAGTAGACTATATCATTGTGGTGCTTATTTTCTTTTTCTGGTGGAATATTGCCATGATGCCTGACACTAAAAATAGCGATAGTGGCAGGTATAGTGTCCTTAGCAAATAACACTGTTATTGTTGGGATATGTTCCATGGGGTTTTATATCATAGTAGCTACATTGTCAATGTTTACTATATTTTCAAGGAAGCTCCATTGTCATGGTGACGATATTGCCGTTGTGGCTGTATTTTATTTTCAACATAAGCCATCCTAACTACATTATCTTGGTCGCTATATTTACTTGCTGCAATATAGCTATGGTTAATTTTTGTCGTTGGGATATATTTTGTCATTAAACGTACAATTTTGTTTCAATCATATGATCATGATAACATTATTTTCATGGCGGCTTATTGGTAATGTGAGTGCAATAGTGTATGATATCATATTATCATATCACCAATATTTTCATGGTTTTTATACTGTGGATGTGTTTACGTCAGACCTCCTGATGATATTAAACATGATAGAAATATGATTTATGGTAACTAAATTGTAATGGCATTATATATCATTGTAAAAATTTGGACTTGTTGCCTGCAATTTTCGTTAGCTATATGTTATGGCAGGTACATTTTCATTGGTGTTTCAATTGTTTTAATCGGCAATACTATCAAGGTGAACTATATCTTAATTAGAAAATCTTGTCTGGTCGCATTTTGTCACGGACACTATATTGTCCCCTAGGAGCCTATATGTTGCTAAGATCCGAAAGGGACTAATTTGTCACAGCATCATATTGTCATGTGCTTTATTGCCATAATGAAATATAATTTGAAGCTTCCTTATTGATGCGATTACTGTATTGTCATATTACTTTATATGATCATTGCTAAATCCCTATAGTGAATATATTGCCGTCTGACTATATTAATCATATTGGCCTAAATTGTAAAGGTAAGATATGTTACCATGGAAGCCTTATTTTCATTAATGTTATTATATAGTGAATTATATCGTGACATTATTATCATAGTGGCTGTACTTTCCCTGTGGCTAATATAGTTCGTTTCCCTGTATTTTTCCACTGTACTCTTTTATGAGAGATTTGCTCTAATTGTCATTGCAGCTGTAGT
>NC_092278.1:12186600-12205736 GCF_036320965.1 Panulirus ornatus
AGAGTAACATTAAAAATACAGCAAACGAGAATATAGCCACCATCATAGTTCAGCCACCATGATAATAATGTCACGATACAAATCATCACTATGTCATTAGTCACCTTGATAATAAACTTACAATGACTATATAAATATCATGAAAATATGGCCTCAATATCAACATGTCTGCCATGATAATCTGGCCATTATGAAAATATAGTCATGACGGCAATTTATTCACTATAACAATATAGCCACAGTGATCATATAACTGTTGTGACAATACAGTCAAAGAAGCAAAAAAGAAATATACAAATCATATTCACTATGGCAGTATAACTACCTGACAATATAGATACCGTGACAAATAGTCGCTTTTGAATCATAGCAAACATATAGCCGGCAGGACAACATAGTCTCTATGACAAAATAGCGACCAAGACAAGATATATCATTATAATATAGACACCTTGACAGTATAGACCATAAAACAATGTAACAATTATGAAACTGTACCTGCCAAAACATTATAGATGTCATGAAATTTTAGTCAACATTACAAAATTATCATAATGAAATATCATCGGCATTACAATATAGTTACAATAATCATAGACCAATCATGATAATATAATCAGCAAGTTGACATAAACAATATCACAGTATGAAAACCATGACAGTATAAGTGACATGATGGTATGATATCCATACACTTACACTTACAATACCAAAGAAGCCGCCATGAATATATTGTTATCATGATCATATAATCACAACAATATTGTAGGTAGTGACAACTATATCCCCAACGACAAAATTAATCATAGCAATGTAAACATCAACTTGTTATAGCGATAAAGATAATGTAGCGAGCATTGTATTGAGAATTACAATACAGCCACCGTGCCAATGTCGTCAACATGACAATATAGCTACCATGAAAATATAGTAACGTTGATAATGTAGCTGCCCTGGCAAAATATTCAAGATAGAAAATACCCAAAAGATAGCCACAACAAGAGTTTAGCTGCTAAAACGATATATCACCATTCCAATATCTCTAAAATGTTAGTGTAGCCATCATGGTAATATATCAACAGAAAAAATATTCATCACAACGATATAGCTAACCTGATAATATACTACTCTGACAATATAGGTAACATTAAAAGACAGCCACCTCCTTGAAATATAAAAGAAAAAAAAATGACAAATAGCCATCATGGCAATATGGTAACTAAACAATATAGCCATCATTGCAATATGGTAACCAAACAATATAGCCATCAGGGCAATATGATTACCATAGCAATGTATTCTTAATGGCAATATAGTCACCATGTCCTTATAGTAACGATGACAATACAACTACCATGACAATACAGTAAACATCAAAATACAGTCTCTAAGACAATATTGCCACTAATTCAAAGAGTTAAATGACAATATAGATATTATGGCAACACAATCACAATGACAATATACTCAGAAATGTTATATAATTGTCATAATAAAATGATCCTACCATGAAAATATAGTCACCCTGCCACTATGGCTTCCATTACAATATAGCCACAATAACAAAACATTCACCACGACAGTACTGAAACCATAACAATATAGCATATCATGACAATGTAGTCACTTGATCATTTAATCAAAAATAAAATTTTCGCTTCTATTATGGTATAACCTCAGGGACAAAATTTTATACACCATTAAAAAGCTGCCATGAAAATAAAGTCACTATGACATAAATATCATGATAAAATAGTGATCATGGCAATATAGCCAATCTGAGATTATAGTCATTATGACAATATAGTCGCTATTGAAATAATGTCACTTTAATAATAAAGTTATCAAAATGATATATCGCTTGTGACAAAATATGCATGATTAGAAAGTGACAGTACAGCACCTATAAAAAAGATCACCTTGCCACTATAGTCAAAGTGACGATATATACATCATAGCAACGTAAAGAAAAAGAGATGATAACCAGAACGACGGTATGTTCCTAATGACAATACTGCAACTATGAAAATATGATCCCCACGATTCTCCAGTTTCACTGACAATAAATCTATCTTCACAAAAAGAGTACTATTGAAAAAATAGCAAACGACTATACAGCCATCAAGACAGTACAGCCACCATGACAATAATGTCTCGATATAAATCAATCGCCAGGACATTAGCGTCACCTTGATAATGAATATACAATGAGTACATCAACATCATGAGAATATAGTGTCCATAACCTTGACTATGTAGCTACCATGATAAAATTTACAATTGAAAAATATCCACAACAAGAGTTTAGCTGCTAAAACACTATATCGCCATGCCAATATCGCCAAAATGCTATTATTGCCATCATGATAATATACCGCCAGAAAAGAAAAATATACCCACTACTCGACAATATAGCTATTCTGACAATATTGCCAACATGAAAAGAGAGTCACCTCCTTGTTATATAACAAAAATGACAGATAGCCATCATGACGATATAGTGATTTAACAATACAGCCACTATGGTAATATACTTACCATAACAATGTGATCTTAACGACAATGTAGCCAACATGACTATATAGTCACGTTGACAATACAACCACCGTGACAATACAGATAATATGAAAGTACCGTCTCTAAGACAATATTGCCATCAATTTGACAAATTATATGACAATATAGATATTATGGCAACATAGTCACAATGACAATATATTCAGAAATGAAATATAATCGCCATGATAAAATTATCCTACCATGAAAATATAGCCACCTACCAATTTAGTTTCCATTGCAATGTAAAAACAGTCATAAAGATTTACCATGACAGTACTGAAACCATAACAGTACAGCATATCATCGCTATTTAGTTAGCTGATTATTTAATCAAAATGACAATTTCTCTTATATAATGGTATATCCTCATGGGCAATATCAATACCATTACAAAAGCTTTTACGAAAATACAGTCATTATGACATTATAAAAACCATGATAAAAAAGTCACCATGACAGTATAGTTATCTTGGCAACATAGCCACTGTGACATTATAGTCATAATGATAATATAGTCGCTATGACAATATTGTCACCATAAAAATATAATTATCATGATGATATTTCGCTTATGACAAAGTATGTAAGAGTTAAATAATGACAATATATCACGTATAAAAAGATCACCTTGCCAATATAGTTAAGGTGACGATATATACATTATAGCAATGTAACTAAAATGAAAATTTTGCCAAAACGACGGTATGGTCATAATGACAACACTGCCACTATGAAAATATTTTCCCCATGACACTATAGCTACACTGACAACAAAACCATACTCACAAAAGAGTAACATTGAAAATACAGCAAACGAGAATATAGCCACCATCATAGTTCAGCCACCATGATAATAATGTCACGATACAAATCATCACTATGTCATTAGTCACCTTGATAATAAACTTACAATGACTATATAAATATCATGAAAATATGGCCTCAATATCAACATGTCTGCCATGATAATCTGGCCATTATGAAAATATAGTCATGACGGCAATTTATTCACTATAACAATATAGCCACAGTGATCATATAACTGTTGTGACAATACAGTCAAAGAAGCAAAAAAGAAATATACAAATCATATTCACTATGGCAGTATAACTACCTGACAATATAGATACCGTGACAAATAGTCGCTTTTGAATCATAGCAAACATATAGCCGGCAGGACAACATAGTCTCTATGACAAAATAGCGACCAAGACAAGATATATCATTATAATATAGACACCTTGACAGTATAGACCATAAAACAATGTAACAATTATGAAACTGTACCTGCCAAAACATTATAGATGTCATGAAATTTTAGTCAACATTACAAAATTATCATAATGAAATATCATCGGCATTACAATATAGTTACAATAATCATAGACCAATCATGATAATATAATCAGCAAGTTGACATAAACAATATCACAGTATGAAAACCATGACAGTATAAGTGACATGATGGTATGATATCCATACACTTACACTTACAATACCAAAGAAGCCGCCATGAATATATTGTTATCATGATCATATAATCACAACAATATTGTAGGTAGTGACAACTATATCCCCAACGACAAAATTAATCATAGCAATGTAAACATCAACTTGTTATAGCGATAAAGATAATGTAGCGAGCATTGTATTGAGAATTACAATACAGCCACCGTGCCAATGTCGTCAACATGACAATATAGCTACCATGAAAATATAGTAACGTTGATAATGTAGCTGCCTTGGCAAAATATTCAAGATTGAAAATACCCAAAAGATAGCCACAACAAGAGTTTAGCTGCTAAAACGATATATCACCATTCCAATATCTCTAAAATGTTAGTGTAGCCATCATGGTAATATATCAACAGAAAAGATATTCATCACAACGATATAGCTAACCTGATAATATACTACTCTGACAATATAGGTAACATTAAAAGACAGCCACCTCCTTGAAATATAAAAGAAAAAAAAATGACAAATAGCCATCATGGTAATATGGTAACTAAACAATATAGCCATCATTGCAATATGGTAACCAAACAATATAGCCATCAGGGCAATATGATTACCATAGCAATGTATTCTTAATGGCAATATAGTCACCATGTCCTTATAGTAACGATGACAATACAACTACCATGACAATACAGTAAACATCAAAATACAGTCTCTAAGACAATATTGCCACTAATTCAAAGAGTTAAATGACAATATAGATATTATGGCAACACAATCACGATGACAATATACTCAGAAATGTTATATAATTGTCATAATAAAATGATCCTACCATGAAAATATAGTCACCCTGCCACTATGGCTTCCATTACAATATAGCCACAATAACAAAACATTCACCACGACAGTACTGAAACCATAACAATATAGCATATCATGACAATGTAGTCACTTGATCATTTAATCAAAAATAAAATTTTCGCTTCTATTATGGTATAACCTCAGGGACAAAATTTTATACACCATTAAAAAGCTGCCATGAAAATAAAGTCACTATGACATAAATATCATGATAAAATAGTGATCATGGCAATATAGCCAATCTGAGATTATAGTCATTATGACAATATAGTCGCTATTGAAATAATGTCACTTTAATAATAAAGTTATCAAAATGATATATCGCTTGTGACAAAATATGCATGATTAGAAAGTGACAGTACAGCACCTATAAAAAAGATCACCTTGCCACTATAGTCAAAGTGACGATATATACATCATAGCAACGTAAAGAAAAAGAGATGATAACCAGAACGACGGTATGTTCCTAATGACAATACTGCAACTATGAAAATATGATCCCCACGATTCTCCAGTTTCACTGACAATAAATCTATCTTCACAAAAAGAGTACTATTGAAAAAATAGCAAACGACTATACAGCCATCAAGACAGTACAGCCACCATGACAATAATGTCTCGATATAAATCAATCGCCAGGACATTAGCGTCACCTTGATAATGAATATACAATGAGTACATCAACATCATGAGAATATAGTGTCCATAACCTTGACTATGTAGCTACCATGATAAAATTTACAATTGAAAAATATCCACAACAAGAGTTTAGCTGCTAAAACACTATATCGCCATGCCAATATCGCCAAAATGCTATTATTGCCATCATGATAATATACCGCCAGAAAAGAAAAATATACCCACTACTCGACAATATAGCTATTCTGACAATATTGCCAACATGAAAAGAGAGTCACCTCCTTGTTATATAACAAAAATGACAGATAGCCATCATGACGATATAGTGATTTAACAATACAGCCACTATGGTAATATACTTACCATAACAATGTGATCTTAACGACAATGTAGCCAACATGACTATATAGTCACGTTGACAATACAACCACCGTGACAATACAGATAACATGAAAGTACCGTCTCTAAGACAATATTGCCATCAATTTGACAAATTATATGACAATATAGATATTATGGCAACATAGTCACAATGACAATATATTCAGAAATGAAATATAATCGCCATGATAAAATTATCCTACCATGAAAATATAGCCACCTACCAATTTAGTTTCCATTGCAATGTAGAAACAGTCATAAAGATTTACCATGACAGTACTGAAACCATAACAGTACAGCATATCATGGCTATGTAGTTAGCTGATTATTTAATCAAAATGACAATTTCTCTTATATAATGGTATATCCTCAAGGGCAATATCAACACCATTACAAAAACTTTTACGAAAATACAGTCATTATGACATTATAAAAACCATGATAAAAAAGTCACCATGACAATATAATTATCTTGGCAACATAGCCACTGTGACATTATAGTCATAATGATAATATAGTCGCTATGACAATATTGTCACCATAAAAATATAATTATCATGATGATATTTCGCTTATGACAAAGTATGTAAGAGTTAAATAATGACAATATATCACGTATAAAAAGATCACCTTGCCAATATAGCTAAGGTGACGATATATACATTATAGCAATGTAACTAAAATGAAAATTTAGCCAAAACGACGGTATGGTCATAATGACAACACTGCCACTATGAAAATATTTTCCCCATGACACTATAGCTACACTGACAACAAAACCATACTCACAAAAGAGTAACATTGAAAATACAGCAAACGAGAATATAGCCACCATCATAGTTCAGCCACCATGATAATAATGTCACGATACAAATCATCACTATGTCATTAGTCACCTTGATAATAAACTTACAATGACTATATAAATATCATGAAAATATGGCCTCAATATCAACATGTCTGCCATGATAATCTGGCCATTATGAAAATATAGTCATGACGGCAATTTATTCACTATAACAATATAGCCACAGTGATCATATAACTGTTGTGACAATACAGTCAAAGAAGCAAAAAAGAAATATACAAATCATATTCACTATGGCAGTATAACTACCTGACAATATAGATACCGTGACAAATAGTCGCTTTTGAATCATAGCAAACATATAGCCGGCAGGACAACATAGTCTCTATGACAAAATAGCGACCAAGACAAGATATATCATTATAATATAGACACCTTGACAGTATAGACCATAAAACAATGTAACAATTATGAAACTGTACCTGCCAAAACATTATAGATGTCATGAAATTTTAGTCAACATTACAAAATTATCATAATGAAATATCATCGGCATTACAATATAGTTACAATAATCATAGACCAATCATGATAATATAATCAGCAAGTTGACATAAACAATATCACAGTATGAAAACCATGACAGTATAAGTGACATGATGGTATGATATCCATACACTTACACTTACAATACCAAAGAAGCCGCCATGAATATATTGTTATCATGATCATATAATCACAACAATATTGTAGGTAGTGACAACTATATCCCCAACGACAAAATTAATCATAGCAATGTAAACATCAACTTGTTATAGCGATAAAGATAATGTAGCGAGCATTGTATTGAGAATTACAATACAGCCACCGTGCCAATGTCGTCAACATGACAATATAGCTACCATGAAAATATAGTAACGTTGATAATGTAGCTGCCTTGGCAAAATATTCAAGATTGAAAATACCCAAAAGATAGCCACAACAAGAGTTTAGCTGCTAAAACGATATATCACCATTCCAATATCTCTAAAATGTTAGTGTAGCCATCATGGTAATATATCAACAGAAAAGATATTCATCACAACGATATAGCTAACCTGATAATATACTACTCTGACAATATAGGTAACATTAAAAGACAGCCACCTCCTTGAAATATAAAAGAAAAAAAAATGACAAATAGCCATCATGGTAATATGGTAACTAAACAATATAGCCATCATTGCAATATGGTAACCAAACAATATAGCCATCAGGGCAATATGATTACCATAGCAATGTATTCTTAATGGCAATATAGTCACCATGTCCTTATAGTAACGATGACAATACAACTACCATGACAATACAGTAAACATCAAAATACAGTCTCTAAGACAATATTGCCACTAATTCAAAGAGTTAAATGACAATATAGATATTATGGCAACACAATCACGATGACAATATACTCAGAAATGTTATATAATTGTCATAATAAAATGATCCTACCATGAAAATATAGTCACCCTGCCACTATGGCTTCCATTACAATATAGCCACAATAACAAAACATTCACCACGACAGTACTGAAACCATAACAATATAGCATATCATGACAATGTAGTCACTTGATCATTTAATCAAAAATAAAATTTTCGCTTCTATTATGGTATAACCTCAGGGACAAAATTTTATACACCATTAAAAAGCTGCCATGAAAATAAAGTCACTATGACATAAATATCATGATAAAATAGTGATCATGGCAATATAGCCAATCTGAGATTATAGTCATTATGACAATATAGTCGCTATTGAAATAATGTCACTTTAATAATAAAGTTATCAAAATGATATATCGCTTGTGACAAAATATGCATGATTAGAAAGTGACAGTACAGCACCTATAAAAAAGATCACCTTGCCACTATAGTCAAAGTGACGATATATACATCATAGCAACGTAAAGAAAAAGAGATGATAACCAGAACGACGGTATGTTCCTAATGACAATACTGCAACTATGAAAATATGATCCCCACGATTCTCCAGTTTCACTGACAATAAATCTATCTTCACAAAAAGAGTACTATTGAAAAAATAGCAAACGACTATACAGCCATCAAGACAGTACAGCCACCATGACAATAATGTCTCGATATAAATCAATCGCCAGGACATTAGCGTCACCTTGATAATGAATATACAATGAGTACATCAACATCATGAGAATATAGTGTCCATAACCTTGACTATGTAGCTACCATGATAAAATTTACAATTGAAAAATATCCACAACAAGAGTTTAGCTGCTAAAACACTATATCGCCATGCCAATATCGCCAAAATGCTATTATTGCCATCATGATAATATACCGCCAGAAAAGAAAAATATACCCACTACTCGACAATATAGCTATTCTGACAATATTGCCAACATGAAAAGAGAGTCACCTCCTTGTTATATAACAAAAATGACAGATAGCCATCATGACGATATAGTGATTTAACAATACAGCCACTATGGTAATATACTTACCATAACAATGTGATCTTAACGACAATGTAGCCAACATGACTATATAGTCACGTTGACAATACAACCACCGTGACAATACAGATAACATGAAAGTACCGTCTCTAAGACAATATTGCCATCAATTTGACAAATTATATGACAATATAGATATTATGGCAACATAGTCACAATGACAATATATTCAGAAATGAAATATAATCGCCATGATAAAATTATCCTACCATGAAAATATAGCCACCTACCAATTTAGTTTCCATTGCAATGTAGAAACAGTCATAAAGATTTACCATGACAGTACTGAAACCATAACAGTACAGCATATCATGGCTATGTAGTTAGCTGATTATTTAATCAAAATGACAATTTCTCTTATATAATGGTATATCCTCAAGGGCAATATCAACACCATTACAAAAGCTTTTACGAAAATACAGTCATTATGACATTATAAAAACCATGATAAAAAAGTCACCATGACAGTATAGTTATTTGGCAACATAGCCACTGTGACATTATAGTCATAATGATAATATAGTCGCTATGACAATATTGTCACCATAAAAATATAATTATCATGATGATATTTCGCTTATGACAAAGTATGTAAGAGTTAAATAATGACAATATATCACGTATAAAAAGATCACCTTGCCAATATAGCTAAGGTGACGATATATACATTATAGCAATGTAACTAAAATGAAAATTTTGCCAAAACGACGGTATGGTCATAATGACAACACTGCCACTATGAAAATATTTTCCCCATGACACTATAGCTACACTGACAACAAAACCATACTCACAAAAGAGTAACATTAAAAATACAGCAAACGAGAATATAGCCACCATCATAGTTCAGCCACCATGATAATAATGTCACGATACAAATCATCACTATGTCATTAGTCACCTTGATAATAAACTTACAATGACTATATAAATATCATGAAAATATGGCCTCAATATCAACATGTCTGCCATGATAATCTGGCCATTATGAAAATATAGTCATGACGGCAATTTATTCACTATAACAATATAGCCACAGTGATCATATAACTGTTGTGACAATACAGTCAAAGAAGCAAAAAAGAAATATACAAATCATATTCACTATGGCAGTATAACTACCTGACAATATAGATACCGTGACAAATAGTCGCTTTTGAATCATAGCAAACATATAGCCGGCAGGACAACATAGTCTCTATGACAAAATAGCGACCAAGACAAGATATATCATTATAATATAGACACCTTGACAGTATAGACCATAAAACAATGTAACAATTATGAAACTGTACCTGCCAAAACATTATAGATGTCATGAAATTTTAGTCAACATTACAAAATTATCATAATGAAATATCATCGGCATTACAATATAGTTACAATAATCATAGACCAATCATGATAATATAATCAGCAAGTTGACATAAACAATATCACAGTATGAAAACCATGACAGTATAAGTGACATGATGGTATGATATCCATACACTTACACTTACAATACCAAAGAAGCCGCCATGAATATATTGTTATCATGATCATATAATCACAACAATATTGTAGGTAGTGACAACTATATCCCCAACGACAAAATTAATCATAGCAATGTAAACATCAACTTGTTATAGCGATAAAGATAATGTAGCGAGCATTGTATTGAGAATTACAATACAGCCACCGTGCCAATGTCGTCAACATGACAATATAGCTACCATGAAAATATAGTAACGTTGATAATGTAGCTGCCTTGGCAAAATATTCAAGATTGAAAATACCCAAAAGATAGCCACAACAAGAGTTTAGCTGCTAAAACGATATATCACCATTCCAATATCTCTAAAATGTTAGTGTAGCCATCATGGTAATATATCAACAGAAAAAATATTCATCACAACGATATAGCTAACCTGATAATATACTACTCTGACAATATAGGTAACATTAAAAGACAGCCACCTCCTTGAAATATAAAAGAAAAAAAAATGACAAATAGCCATCATGGTAATATGGTAACTAAACAATATAGCCATCATTGCAATATGGTAACCAAACAATATAGCCATCAGGGCAATATGATTACCATAGCAATGTATTCTTAATGGCAATATAGTCACCATGTCCTTATAGTAACGATGACAATACAACTACCATGACAATACAGTAAACATCAAAATACAGTCTCTAAGACAATATTGCCACTAATTCAAAGAGTTAAATGACAATATAGATATTATGGCAACACAATCACGATGACAATATACTCAGAAATGTTATATAATTGTCATAATAAAATGATCCTACCATGAAAATATAGTCACCCTGCCACTATGGCTTCCATTACAATATAGCCACAATAACAAAACATTCACCACGACAGTACTGAAACCATAACAATATAGCATATCATGACAATGTAGTCACTTGATCATTTAATCAAAAATAAAATTTTCGCTTCTATTATGGTATAACCTCAGGGACAAAATTTTATACACCATTAAAAAGCTGCCATGAAAATAAAGTCACTATGACATAAATATCATGATAAAATAGTGATCATGGCAATATAGCCAATCTGAGATTATAGTCATTATGACAATATAGTCGCTATTGAAATAATGTCACTTTAATAATAAAGTTATCAAAATGATATATCGCTTGTGACAAAATATGCATGATTAGAAAGTGACAGTACAGCACCTATAAAAAAGATCACCTTGCCACTATAGTCAAAGTGACGATATATACATCATAGCAACGTAAAGAAAAAGAGATGATAACCAGAACGACGGTATGTTCCTAATGACAATACTGCAACTATGAAAATATGATCCCCACGATTCTCCAGTTTCACTGACAATAAATCTATCTTCACAAAAAGAGTACTATTGAAAAAATAGCAAACGACTATACAGCCATCAAGACAGTACAGCCACCATGACAATAATGTCTCGATATAAATCAATCGCCAGGACATTAGCGTCACCTTGATAATGAATATACAATGAGTACATCAACATCATGAGAATATAGTGTCCATAACCTTGACTATGTAGCTACCATGATAAAATTCACAATTGAAAAATATCCACAACAAGAGTTTAGCTGCTAAAACACTATATCGCCATGCCAATATCGCCAAAATGCTATTATTGCCATCATGATAATATACCGCCAGAAAAGAAAAATATACCCACTACTCGACAATATAGCTATTCTGACAATATTGCCAACATGAAAAGAGAGTCACCTCCTTGTTATATAACAAAAATGACAGATAGCCATCATGACGATATAGTGATTTAACAATACAGCCACTATGGTAATATACTTACCATAACAATGTGATCTTAACGACAATGTAGCCAACATGACTATATAGTCACGTTGACAATACAACCACCGTGACAATACAGATAACATGAAAGTACCGTCTCTAAGACAATATTGCCATCAATTTGACAAATTATATGACAATATAGATATTATGGCAACATAGTCACAATGACAATATATTCAGAAATGAAATATAATCGCCATGATAAAATTATCCTACCATGAAAATATAGCCACCTACCAATTTAGTTTCCATTGCAATGTAGAAACAGTCATAAAGATTTACCATGACAGTACTGAAACCATAACAGTACAGCATATCATGGCTATGTAGTTAGCTGATTATTTAATCAAAATGACAATTTCTCTTATATAATGGTATATCCTCAAGGGCAATATCAACACCATTACAAAAGCTTTTACGAAAATACAGTCATTATGACATTATAAAAACCATGATAAAAAAGTCACCATGACAGTATAGTTATTTGGCAACATAGCCACTGTGACATTATAGTCATAATGATAATATAGTCGCTATGACAATATTGTCACCATAAAAATATAATTATCATGATGATATTTCGCTTATGACAAAGTATGTAAGAGTTAAATAATGACAATATATCACGTATAAAAAGATCACCTTGCCAATATAGCTAAGGTGACGATATATACATTATAGCAATGTAACTAAAATGAAAATTTTGCCAAAACGACGGTATGGTCATAATGACAACACTGCCACTATGAAAATATTTTCCCCATGACACTATAGCTACACTGACAACAAAACCATACTCACAAAAGAGTAACATTAAAAATACAGCAAACGAGAATATAGCCACCATCATAGTTCAGCCACCATGATAATAATGTCACGATACAAATCATCACTATGTCATTAGTCACCTTGATAATAAACTTACAATGACTATATAAATATCATGAAAATATGGCCTCAATATCAACATGTCTGCCATGATAATCTGGCCATTATGAAAATATAGTCATGACGGCAATTTATTCACTATAACAATATAGCCACAGTGATCATATAACTGTTGTGACAATACAGTCAAAGAAGCAAAAAAGAAATATACAAATCATATTCACTATGGCAGTATAACTACCTGACAATATAGATACCGTGACAAATAGTCGCTTTTGAATCATAGCAAACATATAGCCGGCAGGACAACATAGTCTCTATGACAAAATAGCGACCAAGACAAGATATATCATTATAATATAGACACCTTGACAGTATAGACCATAAAACAATGTAACAATTATGAAACTGTACCTGCCAAAACATTATAGATGTCATGAAATTTTAGTCAACATTACAAAATTATCATAATGAAATATCATCGGCATTACAATATAGTTACAATAATCATAGACCAATCATGATAATATAATCAGCAAGTTGACATAAACAATATCACAGTATGAAAACCATGACAGTATAAGTGACATGATGGTATGATATCCATACACTTACACTTACAATACCAAAGAAGCCGCCATGAATATATTGTTATCATGATCATATAATCACAACAATATTGTAGGTAGTGACAACTATATCCCCAACGACAAAATTAATCATAGCAATGTAAACATCAACTTGTTATAGCGATAAAGATAATGTAGCGAGCATTGTATTGAGAATTACAATACAGCCACCGTGCCAATGTCGTCAACATGACAATATAGCTACCATGAAAATATAGTAACGTTGATAATGTAGCTGCCTTGGCAAAATATTCAAGATTGAAAATACCCAAAAGATAGCCACAACAAGAGTTTAGCTGCTAAAACGATATATCACCATTCCAATATCTCTAAAATGTTAGTGTAGCCATCATGGTAATATATCAACAGAAAAGATATTCATCACAACGATATAGCTAACCTGATAATATACTACTCTGACAATATAGGTAACATTAAAAGACAGCCACCTCCTTGAAATATAAAAGAAAAAAAAATGACAAATAGCCATCATGGTAATATGGTAACTAAACAATATAGCCATCATTGCAATATGGTAACCAAACAATATAGCCATCAGGGCAATATGATTACCATAGCAATGTATTCTTAATGGCAATATAGTCACCATGTCCTTATAGTAACGATGACAATACAACTACCATGACAATACAGTAAACATCAAAATACAGTCTCTAAGACAATATTGCCACTAATTCAAAGAGTTAAATGACAATATAGATATTATGGCAACACAATCACGATGACAATATACTCAGAAATGTTATATAATTGTCATAATAAAATGATCCTACCATGAAAATATAGTCACCCTGCCACTATGGCTTCCATTACAATATAGCCACAATAACAAAACATTCACCACGACAGTACTGAAACCATAACAATATTGCATATCATGACAATGTAGTCACTTGATCATTTAATCAAAAATAAAATTTTCGCTTCTATTATGGTATAACCTCAGGGACAAAATTTTATACAACATTAAAAAGCTGCCATGAAAATAAAGTCACTATGACATAAATATCATGATAAAATAGTGATCATGGCAATATAGCCAATCTGAGATTATAGTCATTATGACAATATAGTATCTATTGAAATAATGTCACTTTAATAATAAAGTTATCAAAATGATATATCGCTTGTGACAAAATATGCATGATTAGAAAGTGACAGTATAGCACCTATAAAAAAGATCACCTTGCCACTATAGTGAAAGTGACGATATATACATCATAGCAACGTAAAGAAAAAGAGATGATAACCAGAACGACGGTATGTTCATAATGACAATACTGAAACTATGAAAATATGTTCCCCACGATTCTCCAGTTTCACTGACAATAAATCCATCTTCACAAAAAGAGTACTATTGAAAAAATAGCAAACGACTATACAGCCATCAAGACAGTACAGCCACCATGACAATAATGTCTCGATATAAATCAATCGCCAGGACATTAGCGTCACCTTGATAATGAATATACAATGAGTACATCAACATCATGAGAATATAGTGTCCATAACCTTGACTATGTAGCTACCATGATAAAATTCACAATTGAAAAATATCCACAACAAGAGTTTAGCTGCTAAAACACTATATCGCCATGCCAATATCGCCAAAATGCTATTATTGCCATCATGATAATATACCGCCAGAAAAGAAAAATATACCCACTACTCGACAATATAGCTATTCTGACAATATTGCCAACATGAAAAGAGAGTCACCTCCTTGTTATATAACAAAAATGACAGATAGCCATCATGACGATATAGTGATTTAACAATACAGCCACTATGGTAATATACTTACCATAACAATGTGATCTTAACGACAATGTAGCCAACATGACTATATAGTCACGTTGACAATACAACCACCGTGACAATACAGATAACATGAAAGTACCGTCTCTAAGACAATATTGCCATCAATTTGACAAATTATATGACAATATAGATATTATGGCAACATAGTCACAATGACAATATATTCAGAAATGAAATATAATCGCCATGATAAAATTATCCTACCATGAAAATATAGCCACCTACCAATTTAGTTTCCATTGCAATGTAGAAACAGTCATAAAGATTTACCATGACAGTACTGAAACCATAACAGTACAGCATATCATGGCTATGTAGTTAGCTGATTATTTAATCAAAATGACAATTTCTCTTATATAATGGTATATCCTCAAGGGCAATATCAACACCATTACAAAAGCTTTTACGAAAATACAGTCATTATGACATTATAAAAACCATGATAAAAAAGTCACCATGACAGTATAGTTATTTGGCAACATAGCCACTGTGACATTATAGTCATAATGATAATATAGTCGCTATGACAATATTGTCACCATAAAAATATAATTATCATGATGATATTTCGCTTATGACAAAGTATGTAAGAGTTAAATAATGACAATATATCACGTATAAAAAGATCACCTTGCCAATATAGCTAAGGTGACGATATATACATTATAGCAATGTAACTAAAATGAAAATTTTGCCAAAACGACGGTATGGTCATAATGACAACACTGCCACTATGAAAATATTTTCCCCATGACACTATAGCTACACTGACAACAAAACCATACTCACAAAAGAGTAACATTAAAAATACAGCAAACGAGAATATAGCCACCATCATAGTTCAGCCACCATGATAATAATGTCACGATACAAATCATCACTATGTCATTAGTCACCTTGATAATAAACTTACAATGACTATATAAATATCATGAAAATATGGCCTCAATATCAACATGTCTGCCATGATAATCTGGCCATTATGAAAATATAGTCATGACGGCAATTTATTCACTATAACAATATAGCCACAGTGATCATATAACTGTTGTGACAATACAGTCAAAGAAGCAAAAAAGAAATATACAAATCATATTCACTATGGCAGTATAACTACCTGACAATATAGATACCGTGACAAATAGTCGCTTTTGAATCATAGCAAACATATAGCCGGCAGGACAACATAGTCTCTATGACAAAATAGCGACCAAGACAAGATATATCATTATAATATAGACACCTTGACAGTATAGACCATAAAACAATGTAACAATTATGAAACTGTACCTGCCAAAACATTATAGATGTCATGAAATTTTAGTCAACATTACAAAATTATCATAATGAAATATCATCGGCATTACAATATAGTTACAATAATCATAGACCAATCATGATAATATAATCAGCAAGTTGACATAAACAATATCACAGTATGAAAACCATGACAGTATAAGTGACATGATGGTATGATATCCATACACTTACACTTACAATACCAAAGAAGCCGCCATGAATATATTGTTATCATGATCATATAATCACAACAATATTGTAGGTAGTGACAACTATATCCCCAACGACAAAATTAATCATAGCAATGTAAACATCAACTTGTTATAGCGATAAAGATAATGTAGCGAGCATTGTATTGAGAATTACAATACAGCCACCGTGCCAATGTCGTCAACATGACAATATAGCTACCATGAAAATATAGTAACGTTGATAATGTAGCTGCCTTGGCAAAATATTCAAGATTGAAAATACCCAAAAGATAGCCACAACAAGAGTTTAGCTGCTAAAACGATATATCACCATTCCAATATCTCTAAAATGTTAGTGTAGCCATCATGGTAATATATCAACAGAAAAGATATTCATCACAACGATATAGCTAACCTGATAATATACTACTCTGACAATATAGGTAACATTAAAAGACAGCCACCTCCTTGAAATATAAAAGAAAAAAAAATGACAAATAGCCATCATGGTAATATGGTAACTAAACAATATAGCCATCATTGCAATATGGTAACCAAACAATATAGCCATCAGGGCAATATGATTACCATAGCAATGTATTCTTAATGGCAATATAGTCACCATGTCCTTATAGTAACGATGACAATACAACTACCATGACAATACAGTAAACATCAAAATACAGTCTCTAAGACAATATTGCCACTAATTCAAAGAGTTAAATGACAATATAGATATTATGGCAACACAATCACGATGACAATATACTCAGAAATGTTATATAATTGTCATAATAAAATGATCCTACCATGAAAATATAGTCACCCTGCCACTATGGCTTCCATTACAATATAGCCACAATAACAAAACATTCACCACGACAGTACTGAAACCATAACAATATAGCATATCATGACAATGTAGTCACTTGATCATTTAATCAAAAATAAAATTTTCGCTTCTATTATGGTATAACCTCAGGGACAAAATTTTATACACCATTAAAAAGCTGCCATGAAAATAAAGTCACTATGACATAAATATCATGATAAAATAGTGATCATGGCAATATAGCCAATCTGAGATTATAGTCATTATGACAATATAGTCGCTATTGAAATAATGTCACTTTAATAATAAAGTTATCAAAATGATATATCGCTTGTGACAAAATATGCATGATTAGAAAGTGACAGTACAGCACCTATAAAAAAGATCACCTTGCCACTATAGTCAAAGTGACGATATATACATCATAGCAACGTAAAGAAAAAGAGATGATAACCAGAACGACGGTATGTTCCTAATGACAATACTGCAACTATGAAAATATGATCCCCACGATTCTCCAGTTTCACTGACAATAAATCTATCTTCACAAAAAGAGTACTATTGAAAAAATAGCAAACGACTATACAGCCATCAAGACAGTACAGCCACCATGACAATAATGTCTCGATATAAATCAATCGCCAGGACATTAGCGTCACCTTGATAATGAATATACAATGAGTACATCAACATCATGAGAATATAGTGTCCATAACCTTGACTATGTAGCTACCATGATAAAATTTACAATTGAAAAATATCCACAACAAGAGTTTAGCTGCTAAAACACTATATCGCCATGCCAATATCGCCAAAATGCTATTATTGCCATCATGATAATATACCGCCAGAAAAGAAAAATATACCCA